>NC_064827.1:0-2500 GCF_024166365.1 Elephas maximus indicus
CTAACCCTAACCCTAACCCTAACCCTAACCCTAACCCTAACCCTAACCCTAACCCTAACCCTAACCCTAACCCTAACCCTAACCCTAACCCTAACCCTAACCCTAACCCTAACCCTAACCCTAACCCTAACCCTAACCCTAACCCTAACCCTAACCCTAACCCTAACCCTAACCCTAACCCTAACCCTAACCCTAACCCTAACCCTAACCCTAACCCTAACCCTAACCCTAACCCTAACCCTAACCCTAACCCTAACCCTAACCCTAACCCTAACCCTAACCCTAACCCTAACCCTAACCCTAACCCTAACCCTAACCCTAACCCTAACCCTAACCCTAACCCTAACCCTAACCCTAACCCTAACCCTAACCCTAACCCTAACCCTAACCCTAACCCTAACCCTAACCCTAACCCTAACCCTAACCCTAACCCTAACCCTAACCCTAACCCTAACCCTAACCCTAACCCTAACCCTAACCCTAACCCTAACCCTAACCCTAACCCTAACCCTAACCCTAACCCTAACCCTAACCCTAACCCTAACCCTAACCCTAACCCTAACCCTAACCCTAACCCTAACCCTAACCCTAACCCTAACCCTAACCCTAACCCTAACCCTAACCCTAACCCTAACCCTAACCCTAACCCTAACCCTAACCCTAACCCTAACCCTAACCCTAACCCTAACCCTAACCCTAACCCTAACCCTAACCCTAACCCTAACCCTAACCCTAACCCTAACCCTAACCCTAACCCTAACCCTAACCCTAACCCTAACCCTAACCCTAACCCTAACCCTAACCCTAACCCTAACCCTAACCCTAACCCTAACCCTAACCCTAACCCTAACCCTAACCCTAACCCTAACCCTAACCCTAACCCTAACCCTAACCCTAACCCTAACCCTAACCCTAACCCTAACCCTAACCCTAACCCTAACCCTAACCCTAACCCTAACCCTAACCCTAACCCTAACCCTAACCCTAACCCTAACCCTAACCCTAACCCTAACCCTAACCCTAACCCTAACCCTAACCCTAACCCTAACCCTAACCCTAACCCTAACCCTAACCCTAACCCTAACCCTAACCCTAACCCTAACCCTAACCCTAACCCTAACCCTAACCCTAACCCTAACCCTAACCCTAACCCTAACCCTAACCCTAACCCTAACCCTAACCCTAACCCTAACCCTAACCCTAACCCTAACCCTAACCCTAACCCTAACCCTAACCCTAACCCTAACCCTAACCCTAACCCTAACCCTAACCCTAACCCTAACCCTAACCCTAACCCTAACCCTAACCCTAACCCTAACCCTAACCCTAACCCTAACCCTAACCCTAACCCTAACCCTAACCCTAACCCTAACCCTAACCCTAACCCTAACCCTAACCCTAACCCTAACCCTAACCCTAACCCTAACCCTAACCCTAACCCTAACCCTAACCCTAACCCTAACCCTAACCCTAACCCTAACCCTAACCCTAACCCTAACCCTAACCCTAACCCTAACCCTAACCCTAACCCTAACCCTAACCCTAACCCTAACCCTAACCCTAACCCTAACCCTAACCCTAACCCTAACCCTAACCCTAACCCTAACCCTAACCCTAACCCTAACCCTAACCCTAACCCTAACCCTAACCCTAACCCTAACCCTAACCCTAACCCTAACCCTAACCCTAACCCTAACCCTAACCCTAACCCTAACCCTAACCCTAACCCTAACCCTAACCCTAACCCTAACCCTAACCCTAACCCTAACCCTAACCCTAACCCTAACCCTAACCCTAACCCTAACCCTAACCCTAACCCTAACCCTAACCCTAACCCTAACCCTAACCCTAACCCTAACCCTAACCCTAACCCTAACCCTAACCCTAACCCTAACCCTAACCCTAACCCTAACCCTAACCCTAACCCTAACCCTAACCCTAACCCTAACCCTAACCCTAACCCTAACCCTAACCCTAACCCTAACCCTAACCCTAACCCTAACCCTAACCCTAACCCTAACCCTAACCCTAACCCTAACCCTAACCCTAACCCTAACCCTAACCCTAACCCTAACCCTAACCCTAACCCTAACCCTAACCCTAACCCTAACCCTAACCCTAACCCTAACCCTAACCCTAACCCTAACCCTAACCCTAACCCTAACCCTAACCCTAACCCTAACCCTAACCCTAACCCTAACCCTAACCCTAACCCTAACCCTAACCCTAACCCTAACCCTAACCCTAACCCTAACCCTAACCCTAACCCTAACCCTAACCCTAACCCTAACCCTAACCCTAACCCTAACCCTAACCCTAACCCTAACCCTAACCCTAACCCTAACCCTAACCCTAACCCTAACCCTAACCCTAACCCTAACCCTAACCCTAACCCTAACCCTAACCCTAACCCTAACCCTAACCCTAACCCTAACCCTAACCCTAACCTCCTAACCCTAACCCTAACCCTAACCCTAACCCTAACCCTAACCCTAACCCT